>NW_027041900.1:0-29767 GCF_035048745.1 Mucor velutinosus | reverse complement strand
ATAATAATAATAATAGTAATAGTAATAGTAATAGTAATAGTAATAGTAATAGTAAATGGTGCAATTGAATGTTAGATAATAGGATGGCAGGCTATTGTTGAGAGATTATGTATTATATAAACGAACGCCGTGTTTTATAAATCTCCCAACTCAATCAACTTAATCCATTCATTGTATCTTGTTCCCCTTTGTTTATTCTACAAGATAAGGCGTCATATAACTATCTATGATACTTTTCTTCCAAAATGGAGTTTTCAGCCGCCTCCCCTCTCTCCCCCAAGATTGGGGTTGATAGTGGCAAAGCACATTTTTCTTCATTGACACAGCACGGAAACACCTATTAGAGTACTCAAGTTTATAAAATAAACACAGGGCACATGCATGGACTAGTGCTGACGAATGCTGGTGCGCAAAAGAAAGGTTGTATGCGCCACTGTAGCAAATGCTACCTTTGAAGCGATCCATTTTCGACAGTTTGGCTGGAGTTGACCTTTTTGGTTAGTCTGTAGCTCTTCTATTAAAACTGAGGGTACCGCTTAAATGTTAGGCTTTTAAACGATAGTCTTTTTCCTTGATTTAGGCCTTAAACGATAGTTCCTTCTTTTTGGTCTACACATTGAAGAACAGTATAGATGATAAAGTAGTGCAGATTCGATACATACTCCTCCCCTTAGAGAATCTCCAGACAGACGAAAAATAAGCTTATTTGTGTACAAGATACATAACATTACTATGTGTGGTATTATTCGATGCGCATTTCAGTTCTGCACCAAGTTCCGTGCTAATTAAACTCTATTTAGAACTGTTCGACAATGTTTTTGCCTAAGAATCGTAAAATACAGAGTTTTTAAGTAAAAATCATGAAGGGAGCGTATATATTTGTAACTTGAACTGTTTACATAAAAGTAATCCAAGTAAGAGGTAGAGCTATTCAATGGTTTTTGTTTTATTCAAATACTACACGTCTTTCCTGAGATATGACAAAAAAATGTAATCTTGCAAAATCATCGATCTTTATGCAAACTTTGCCTGTGATAGCAAGGCAAAAATCTGGATAGCAATTTCTTTCGATGTACAAAATTGGCGATATCTCGTGATAGAACCATACTAGAGCTTTGAATCAGGGCTTGTTCGATAGGCTCTTGTCTGTTCTACACTATGATGAGTATTGCAAGTAAAGCTCTGATGACAGAAACCTGGTAATCTGTCAAAACAGCCAAAAAATCGCAAAAAACTATTCTATCAAAAACCAGCCTAATAACGTCGGCCAAAACACTTAAAATTGGTATCATTAGATTTTCCTTTAAATTCTACTCCAAGCTTTATTTAGCTGGAAAGCAATGTTATTATCAGAATCGCATGATATTAAAGGTTGAACGATTTCAGAAATCCATGAATCCTCATTTTGAGTATTATGGAGGTTGGGCTATTGATAGTTTAAAATACCGCTTTTTTTTTTTTTGGTATGTAGCTCAATTCAAACGTAAATTCGCTACCCTTGTCAAATACAACCTCTTAATTACATGTAACGGATTAATAGGTAAGGTGTTGGCGAACCTCATGGTGAAAATTGCTAATTCATATTCTTGCTGCTCTTGTAGCAAGCTATCAAATTCTAGTACTTACCTTGCGGTACATTGATAACAGTGACGTCTTTTAGCCTCAACCTTTTATTAGCATTTTTTCCTTTTTTCGTTTATATATATACATATACTATACTTCGCAAGCTCTCTACTCATGAAACAACGCTACCTTGTGAATAGAATTGAAGCAAGTATAACTGACAGTTATGCAATAGACGTAAGATACAATGTTAACGCGTTTTATACCGTGGTTTTACTTGCAATAACTCTACTAGGGATCTATTTCTGATCTTTTTGCTGTGCACTGGCTGCACACTTGGCGGTGGCTGCTTTGATGTTATATCGTTGCTTCGGTGGTTCTTCTCTGATGTTTGCTTATCCTGTGGTCTGTTGTCTCTGATGTATGCTGGTTCTCTTGTCTGTCTCTGTCGTGATGCTGTGGTAAGAAGTGGTAAGTATCTTTTTTTTTCTTGCGGTCGCAATGATAAAACTTCTTTGAACGTTTGTACTACTGCTTCCTTTCCCGCGATAATGCATTCATGCTGTTTGCTTTATTGCCTTTTTTTTTTCTTTTTGCTGGCTGTGATATGATCAGCTCAACAAATACTTGCAATGTTGTTGCTTTGTATTTTACGAACAACAAGCATGACACACTGCTATATAATTGTATTACCCTTCTTGTGATACTATGTTATATAGCTGTGGATTGTTGTTTGTGTTGCCTCTGTCGCTTCACATGAAAACAACATTGGTCTTCATGTTGTATTACAACACTTATACTGCTGCTACTGTTGCTCCTGCAATTGTGCGCAATTGTGTTCTTTTACATCATCAGACTGTTATCATGCACATTGCTCATGTATATATTTTTGTTGCAATAACAAGAATATAATAACGTGAACATTCTTAATTTTTATTCATAACGTACTATACTTCTATAGTATTATTATGTTCGCTTCTTTTATTATTATGTTTCTTTGAAGCATACCTTTTTTTTACGTTGCGTGGATGTGCCTATCGCTGAAGCTCAACAAGACTCTATCCGAGGCTAGGAGGTGGATAGGCTGCCTCCACTTGGTTATCGCTACTTACTTTAGTGATGATTGAGGGTCTCAATGCCAGTATTTAAAGCTAGGTGGTGTAAGTAAGGCATGCTCTAGCACCTGAGGGAAGTTTGATGATAGCAGCGGCTATATTGCTATTATAACGGCGCTTAAAATTTTGCCTCACATCAAAACCGGGGGAAACCCTCGCAATTTTTTTTTAGGTCAGCGGAGTTTTCAAGCAATTTGATTGGCTCGGAGGATGAGGCACCAAAGGGTTTTAGTTAGTTGATCTTCTATTGATCTGTCATTTAACACTATATTGTTTTGTAATAAAGGGTATCTAAACTGTTACAATTTAAGTTCTTTTATATATTCTAAGGCAAGACAAGGTTGCAACCATTTGATCTAGCATCCATTAAACACTTTCATATGAGGGATGTATCTTAAATTTATTTATAGTAAAAAAAAAAAAAAAAAAAAAAAGCTTGTGTAATAGTGTGTGCTATACAGCAATATACTAGGCACAGGTTCTCCCAGCAGTATCAAATGCCCCAACAAACACGCATTGTTTATCATCAATTTCCTACAAGCCTTCAGTTTCGTGGGTTGCTCTCTTTTACCTCATACCAAAGATTTTGGACATAGCACAATAGTATTTTTGCTTCAAGATTTGGGCCATATAAATTCAAGTTTTGAAATACTAGTGCTGAGAGCATTGAAAGTAGCATGTTGCTATAACCAAATGTTGATAAAAAGAAAATAATAATAATAATAATAGTAATAGTAATAGTAATAGTAAATAGTAATAGTAATAGTAATGGTGCAATTGAATGTTAGATAATAGGATGGCAGCTATTGTTGAGAGATTATGTATTATATAAACGAACGCCGTGTTTTATAAATCTCCCAACTCAATCAACTTAATCCATTCATTGTATCTTGTTCCCCTTTGTTTATTCTACAAGATAAGGCGTCATATAACTATCTATGATACTTTTCTTCCAAAAATGGAGTTTTCAGCCCCCCCCTCCCTCCTCCCCCAAGATTGGGGTTGATAGTGGCAAAAGCACATTTTTCTTCATTGACAACAGCACGGAAACACCTATAGAGTACTCAAGTTTATTAAAATAAACACAGGGCACATGCATGGACTAGTGCTGACGAATGCTGGTGCGCAAAAGAAAGGTTGTATGCGCCACTGTAGCAAATGCTACCTTTGAGCGATCCATTTTCGACAGTTTGGCTGGAGTTGACCTTTTTGGTAGTGTAGCTCTTCTATTAAAACTGAGGGTACCGCTTTAAATGTAAGGCTTTAAAACGATAGTCTTTTTCCTTGATTTAGGCCTTAAACGATAGTTCCTTCTTTTTGGTCTACACATTGAAGCAACAGTATAGATGATAAAGTAGTGCAGATTCGATACATACTCCTCCCCTTAGAGAAATCTCCAAGACAGACGAAAAATAAGCTTATTTGTGGTACAAGATACATAACATTATCTATGTGTGGATTATTCGATGCGCATTTCAGTTCTGCACCAAGTTCCGTGGCTAATATAACTCTATTTAGAACTGTTCGACAATGTTTTTTGCCTAAAGATCGTAAAATACAGAGTTTTTAAGTAAAATCATGAAGGGAGCGTTATATTTGTAACTTGAACTGTTTACATAAAAGTAGATCCAACGTAGAGCTATTCAATGGTTTTTGTTTTATTCAAATACTACACGTCTTTCCTGAGATATGACAAAAAAATGTAATCTTGCAAATCATCGATCTTTATGCAAACTTTGCCTGTGATAGCAAGGCAAAAATCTGGATAGCAATTTCTTTCGATGTACAAAATTGGCGATATCTCGTGATAGAACCATACTAGAGCTTTGAATCAGGGCTTGTTCGATAGGCTCTTGTCTGTTCTACACTATGATGAGTATTGCAAGTAAAGCTCTGATGACAGAAACCTGGTAATCTGTCAAAAACAGCCAAAAATCGCAAAAACTATTCTATCAAAAACCAGCCTAATAACGTCGGCCAAAACACTTAAAATTGGTATCATTAGATTTTCCTTTAAATTCTACTCCAAGCTTTATTTAGCTGGAAAGCAATGTTATTATCAGAATCGCATGATATTAAGGTTGAACGATTTCAGAAATCCATGAATCCTCATTTTGAGTATTATGGAGGTTGGGCTATTGATAGTTTAAAATACCGCTTTTTTTTTTTTGGTATGTAGCTCAATTCAAACGTAAATTCGCTACCCTTGTCAAATACAACCTCTTAATTACATGTAACGGATTAATAGGTAAGGTGTTGGCGAACCTCATGGTGAAAATTGCTAATTCATATCTTGCTTTGCTGCCTTGTAGCAAGCTATCAAATTCTAGTACTTACCTTGCGGTACATTGATAACAGTGACGTCTTTTAGCCTCAACCTTTTATTAGCATTTTTTTCCTTTTTTCGTTTATATATATACATATACTATACTTCGCAAGCTCTCTACTCATGAAACAACGCTACCTTTGTGAATAGAATTGAAGCAAGTATAACTGACAGTTATGCAATAGACGTAAGATACAATGTTAACGCGTTTTATACCGTGGTTTTACTTGCAATAACTCTACTAGGGATCTATTTCTGATCTTTTGCTGTGCACTGGCTGCACACTTGGCGGTGGCTGCTTTGATGTTATATCGTTGCTTCGGTGGTTCTTCTCTGATGTTTGCTTATCCTGTGGTCTGTTGTCTCTGATGTATGCTGGTTCTCTGGTCTGTCTCTGGTCGTGATGCTGTGGTAAGAAGTGGTAAGTATCTTTTTTTTTCTTGCGGTCGCAATGATATAAACTTCTTTGAACGTTTGTACTACTGCTTCCTTTCCCGCGATAATGCATTCATGCTGTTTGCTTTATTGCCTTTTTTTTCTTTTTTGCTGGCTGTGATATGATCAGCTCAACAAATACTTGCAATGTTGTTGCTTTGTATTTACGAACAACAAGCATGACACACTGCTATATAATTGTATTACCCTTCTTGTGATACTATGTTATATAGCTGTGGATTGTTGTTTGTGTTGCCTCTGTCGCTTCACATGAAAACAACATTGGTCTTCATGTTGTATTACAACACTTATACTGCTGCTACTGTTGCTCCTGCAATTGTGCGCAATTGTGTTCTTTTACATCATCAGACTGTTATCATGCACATTGCTCATGTATATATTTTTGTTGCAATAACAAGAATATAATAACGTGAACATTCTTAATTTTTTATTCATAACGTACTATACTTCTATAGTATTATTATGTTCGCTTCTTTTATTATTATGTTTCTTTGAAGCATACCTTTTTTTTACGTTGCGTGGATGTGCCTATCGCTGAAGCTCAACAAGACTCTATCCGAGGCTAGGAGGTGGATAGGCTGCCTCCACTTGGTTATCGCTACTTACTTTAGTGATGATTGAGGGTCTCAATGCCAGTATTTAAAGCTAGGTGGTGTAAGTAAGGCATGCTCTAGCACCTGAGGGAAGTTTGATGATAGCAGCGGCTATATTGCTATTATAACGGCGCTTAAAATTTTGCCTCACATCAAAACCGGGGGAAACCCTCGCAATTTTTTTTTTAGGTCAGCGGAGTTTTCAAGCAATTTGATTGGCTCGGAGGATGAGGCACCAAAGGGTTTTAGTTAGTTGATCTTCTATTGATCTGTCATTTAACACTATATTGTTTTTGTAATAAAAGGGTATCTAAACTGTTACAATTTAAGTTCTTTTATATATTCTAAGGCAAGACAAGGTGCAACCATTTGATCTAGCATCCATTAAACACTTTCATATGAGGGATGTATCTTAAATTTATTTTATAGTAAAAAAAAAAAAAAAAAAAAAAGCTTGTGTAATAGTGTGTGCTATACAGCAATATACTAGGCACAGGGTTCTCCCAGCAGTATCAAATGCCCCAACAAACACGCATTGTTTATCATCAATTTCCTACAAGCTTCAGTTTCGTGGGTTGCTCTCTTTTACCTCATACCAAAGATTTTGGACATAGCACAATAGTATTTTTGGCTTCAAGATTTGGGCCATATAAATTCAAGTTTTGAAATACTAGTGCTAGAGCATTGAAAGTAGCATGTTGCTATAACCAAATGTTGATAAAAAGAAAATAATAATAATAATAATAGTAATAGTAATAGTAATAGTAATAGTAATAGTAATAGTAATGGTGCAATTGAATGTTAGATAATAGGATGGCAGGCTATTGTTGAGAGATTATGTATTATATAAACGAACGCCGTGTTTTATAAATCTCCCAACTCAATCAACTTAATCCATTCATTGTATCTTGTTCCCCTTTGTTTATTCTACAAGATAAGGCGTCATATAACTATCTATGATACTTTTCTTCCAAAATGGAGTTTTCAGCCCCCTCCCCCTCTCCCCCCAAGATTGGGGTTGATAGTGGCAAAAGCACATTTTTCTTCATTGACAACAGCACGGAAACACCTATAGAGTACTCAAGTTTATAAAATAAACACAGGGCACATGCATGGACTAGTGCTGACGAATGCTGGTGCGCAAAAGAAAGGTTGTATGCGCCACTGTAGCAAATGCTACCTTTGAGCGATCCATTTTCGACAGTTTGGCTGGAGTTGACCTTTTTGGTAGTGTAGCTCTTCTATTAAAACTGAGGGTACCGCTTTAAATGTAAGGCTTTAAACGATAGTCTTTTTCCTTGATTTAGGCCTTAAACGATAGTTCCTTCTTTTTGGTCTACACATTGAAGAACAGTATAGATGATAAAGTAGTGCAGATTCGATACATACTCCTCCCCTTAGAGAATCTCCAAGACAGACGAAAAATAAGCTTATTTGTGTACAAGATACATAACATTATCTATGTGTGGTATTATTCGATGCGCATTTCAGTTCTGCACCAAGTTCCGTGGCTAATATAACTCTATTTAGAACTGTTCGACAATGTTTTTGCCTAAAGATCGTAAAATACAGAGTTTTTTAAGTAAAATCATGAAGGGAGCGTATATTTGTAACTTGAACTGTTTACATAAAAGTAGATCCAACGTAGAGCTATTCAATGGTTTTTGTTTTATTCAAATACTACACGTCTTTCCTGAGATATGACAAAAAAATGTAATCTTGCAAAATCATCGATCTTTATGCAAACTTTGCCTGTGATAGCAAGGCAAAAATCTGGATAGCAATTTCTTTCGATGTACAAAATTGGCGATATCTCGTGATAGAACCATACTAGAGCTTTGAATCAGGGCTTGTTCGATAGGCTCTTGTCTGTTCTACACTATGATGAGTATTGCAAGTAAAGCTCTGATGACAGAAACCTGGTAATCTGTCAAAAACAGCCAAAAAATCGCAAAAACTATTCTATCAAAAACCAGCCTAATAACGTCGGCCAAAACACTTAAAATTGGTATCATTAGATTTTCCTTTAAATTCTACTCCAAGCTTTATTTAGCTGGAAAGCAATGTTATTATCAGAATCGCATGATATTAAGGTTGAACGATTTCAGAAATCCATGAATCCTCATTTTGAGTATTATGGAGGTTGGGCTATTGATAGTTTAAAATACCGCTTTTTTTTTTTTTGGTATGTAGCTCAATTCAAACGTAAATTCGCTACCCTTGTCAAATACAACCTCTTAATTACATGTAACGGATTAATAGGTAAGGTGTTGGCGAACCTCATGGTGAAAATTGCTAATTCATATCTTGCTTTGCTGCCTTGTAGCAAGCTATCAAATTCTAGTACTTACCTTGCGGTACATTGATAACAGTGACGTCTTTTAGCCTCAACCTTTTATTAGCATTTTTTTCCTTTTTTCGTTTATATATATACATATACTATACTTCGCAAGCTCTCTACTCATGAAACAACGCTACCTTTGTGAATAGAATTGAAGCAAGTATAACTGACAGTTATGCAATAGACGTAAGATACAATGTTAACGCGTTTTATACCGTGGTTTTACTTGCAATAACTCTACTAGGGATCTATTTCTGATCTTTTGCTGTGCACTGGCTGCACACTTGGCGGTGGCTGCTTTGATGTTATATCGTTGCTTCGGTGGTTCTTCTCTGATGTTTGCTTATCCTGTGGTCTGTTGTCTCTGATGTATGCTGGTTCTCTGGTCTGTCTCTGGTCGTGATGCTGTGGTAAGAAGTGGTAAGTATCTTTTTTTTTCTTGCGGTCGCAATGATATAAACTTCTTTGAACGTTTGTACTACTGCTTCCTTTCCCGCGATAATGCATTCATGCTGTTTGCTTTATTGCCTTTTTTTTCTTTTTTGCTGGCTGTGATATGATCAGCTCAACAAATACTTGCAATGTTGTTGCTTTGTATTTACGAACAACAAGCATGACACACTGCTATATAATTGTATTACCCTTCTTGTGATACTATGTTATATAGCTGTGGATTGTTGTTTGTGTTGCCTCTGTCGCTTCACATGAAAACAACATTGGTCTTCATGTTGTATTACAACACTTATACTGCTGCTACTGTTGCTCCTGCAATTGTGCGCAATTGTGTTCTTTTACATCATCAGACTGTTATCATGCACATTGCTCATGTATATATTTTTGTTGCAATAACAAGAATATAATAACGTGAACATTCTTAATTTTTTATTCATAACGTACTATACTTCTATAGTATTATTATGTTCGCTTCTTTTATTATTATGTTTCTTTGAAGCATACCTTTTTTTTACGTTGCGTGGATGTGCCTATCGCTGAAGCTCAACAAGACTCTATCCGAGGCTAGGAGGTGGATAGGCTGCCTCCACTTGGTTATCGCTACTTACTTTAGTGATGATTGAGGGTCTCAATGCCAGTATTTAAAGCTAGGTGGTGTAAGTAAGGCATGCTCTAGCACCTGAGGGAAGTTTGATGATAGCAGCGGCTATATTGCTATTATAACGGCGCTTAAAATTTTGCCTCACATCAAAACCGGGGGAAACCCTCGCAATTTTTTTTTTAGGTCAGCGGAGTTTTCAAGCAATTTGATTGGCTCGGAGGATGAGGCACCAAAGGGTTTTAGTTAGTTGATCTTCTATTGATCTGTCATTTAACACTATATTGTTTTTGTAATAAAAGGGTATCTAAACTGTTACAATTTAAGTTCTTTTATATATTCTAAGGCAAGACAAGGTGCAACCATTTGATCTAGCATCCATTAAACACTTTCATATGAGGGATGTATCTTAAATTTATTTTATAGTAAAAAAAAAAAAAAAAAAAAAGCTTGTGTAATAGTGTGTGCTATACAGCAATATACTAGGCACAGGGTTCTCCCAGCAGTATCAAATGCCCCAACAAACACGCATTGTTTATCATCAATTTCCTACAAGCTTCAGTTTCGTGGGTTGCTCTCTTTTACCTCATACCAAAGATTTTGGACATAGCACAATAGTATTTTTGGCTTCAAGATTTGGGCCATATAAATTCAAGTTTTGAAATACTAGTGCTAGAGCATTGAAAGTAGCATGTTGCTATAACCAAATGTTGATAAAAAGAAAATAATAATAATAATAATAGTAATAGTAATAGTAATAGTAATAGTAATAGTAATAGTAATGGTGCAATTGAATGTTAGATAATAGGATGGCAGGCTATTGTTGAGAGATTATGTATTATATAAACGAACGCCGTGTTTTATAAATCTCCCAACTCAATCAACTTAATCCATTCATTGTATCTTGTTCCCCTTTGTTTATTCTACAAGATAAGGCGTCATATAACTATCTATGATACTTTTCTTCCAAAATGGAGTTTTCAGCCCCCTCCCCCTCTCCCCCCAAGATTGGGGTTGATAGTGGCAAAAGCACATTTTTCTTCATTGACAACAGCACGGAAACACCTATAGAGTACTCAAGTTTATAAAATAAACACAGGGCACATGCATGGACTAGTGCTGACGAATGCTGGTGCGCAAAAGAAAGGTTGTATGCGCCACTGTAGCAAATGCTACCTTTGAGCGATCCATTTTCGACAGTTTGGCTGGAGTTGACCTTTTTGGTAGTGTAGCTCTTCTATTAAAACTGAGGGTACCGCTTTAAATGTAAGGCTTTAAACGATAGTCTTTTTCCTTGATTTAGGCCTTAAACGATAGTTCCTTCTTTTTGGTCTACACATTGAAGAACAGTATAGATGATAAAGTAGTGCAGATTCGATACATACTCCTCCCCTTAGAGAATCTCCAAGACAGACGAAAAATAAGCTTATTTGTGTACAAGATACATAACATTATCTATGTGTGGTATTATTCGATGCGCATTTCAGTTCTGCACCAAGTTCCGTGGCTAATATAACTCTATTTAGAACTGTTCGACAATGTTTTTGCCTAAAGATCGTAAAATACAGAGTTTTTAAGTAAAATCATGAAGGGAGCGTATATTTGTAACTTGAACTGTTTACATAAAAGTAGATCCAACGTAGAGCTATTCAATGGTTTTTGTTTTATTCAAATACTACACGTCTTTCCTGAGATATGACAAAAAAATGTAATCTTGCAAAATCATCGATCTTTATGCAAACTTTGCCTGTGATAGCAAGGCAAAAATCTGGATAGCAATTTCTTTCGATGTACAAAATTGGCGATATCTCGTGATAGAACCATACTAGAGCTTTGAATCAGGGCTTGTTCGATAGGCTCTTGTCTGTTCTACACTATGATGAGTATTGCAAGTAAAGCTCTGATGACAGAAACCTGGTAATCTGTCAAAAACAGCCAAAAAATCGCAAAAACTATTCTATCAAAAACCAGCCTAATAACGTCGGCCAAAACACTTAAAATTGGTATCATTAGATTTTCCTTTAAATTCTACTCCAAGCTTTATTTAGCTGGAAAGCAATGTTATTATCAGAATCGCATGATATTAAGGTTGAACGATTTCAGAAATCCATGAATCCTCATTTTGAGTATTATGGAGGTTGGGCTATTGATAGTTTAAAATACCGCTTTTTTTTTTTTTGGTATGTAGCTCAATTCAAACGTAAATTCGCTACCCTTGTCAAATACAACCTCTTAATTACATGTAACGGATTAATAGGTAAGGTGTTGGCGAACCTCATGGTGAAAATTGCTAATTCATATCTTGCTTTGCTGCCTTGTAGCAAGCTATCAAATTCTAGTACTTACCTTGCGGTACATTGATAACAGTGACGTCTTTTAGCCTCAACCTTTTATTAGCATTTTTTTCCTTTTTTCGTTTATATATATACATATACTATACTTCGCAAGCTCTCTACTCATGAAACAACGCTACCTTTGTGAATAGAATTGAAGCAAGTATAACTGACAGTTATGCAATAGACGTAAGATACAATGTTAACGCGTTTTATACCGTGGTTTTACTTGCAATAACTCTACTAGGGATCTATTTCTGATCTTTTGCTGTGCACTGGCTGCACACTTGGCGGTGGCTGCTTTGATGTTATATCGTTGCTTCGGTGGTTCTTCTCTGATGTTTGCTTATCCTGTGGTCTGTTGTCTCTGATGTATGCTGGTTCTCTGGTCTGTCTCTGGTCGTGATGCTGTGGTAAGAAGTGGTAAGTATCTTTTTTTTTCTTGCGGTCGCAATGATATAAACTTCTTTGAACGTTTGTACTACTGCTTCCTTTCCCGCGATAATGCATTCATGCTGTTTGCTTTATTGCCTTTTTTTTCTTTTTTGCTGGCTGTGATATGATCAGCTCAACAAATACTTGCAATGTTGTTGCTTTGTATTTACGAACAACAAGCATGACACACTGCTATATAATTGTATTACCCTTCTTGTGATACTATGTTATATAGCTGTGGATTGTTGTTTGTGTTGCCTCTGTCGCTTCACATGAAAACAACATTGGTCTTCATGTTGTATTACAACACTTATACTGCTGCTACTGTTGCTCCTGCAATTGTGCGCAATTGTGTTCTTTTACATCATCAGACTGTTATCATGCACATTGCTCATGTATATATTTTTGTTGCAATAACAAGAATATAATAACGTGAACATTCTTAATTTTTTATTCATAACGTACTATACTTCTATAGTATTATTATGTTCGCTTCTTTTATTATTATGTTTCTTTGAAGCATACCTTTTTTTTACGTTGCGTGGATGTGCCTATCGCTGAAGCTCAACAAGACTCTATCCGAGGCTAGGAGGTGGATAGGCTGCCTCCACTTGGTTATCGCTACTTACTTTAGTGATGATTGAGGGTCTCAATGCCAGTATTTAAAGCTAGGTGGTGTAAGTAAGGCATGCTCTAGCACCTGAGGGAAGTTTGATGATAGCAGCGGCTATATTGCTATTATAACGGCGCTTAAAATTTTGCCTCACATCAAAACCGGGGGAAACCCTCGCAATTTTTTTTTTAGGTCAGCGGAGTTTTCAAGCAATTTGATTGGCTCGGAGGATGAGGCACCAAAGGGTTTTAGTTAGTTGATCTTCTATTGATCTGTCATTTAACACTATATTGTTTTTGTAATAAAAGGGTATCTAAACTGTTACAATTTAAGTTCTTTTATATATTCTAAGGCAAGACAAGGTGCAACCATTTGATCTAGCATCCATTAAACACTTTCATATGAGGGATGTATCTTAAATTTATTTTATAGTAAAAAAAAAAAAAAAAAAAAAAGCTTGTGTAATAGTGTGTGCTATACAGCAATATACTAGGCACAGGGTTCTCCCAGCAGTATCAAATGCCCCAACAAACACGCATTGTTTATCATCAATTTCCTACAAGCTTCAGTTTCGTGGGTTGCTCTCTTTTACCTCATACCAAAGATTTTGGACATAGCACAATAGTATTTTTGGCTTCAAGATTTGGGCCATATAAATTCAAGTTTTGAAATACTAGTGCTAGAGCATTGAAAGTAGCATGTTGCTATAACCAAATGTTGATAAAAAGAAAATAATAATAATAATAATAGTAATAGTAATAGTAATAGTAATAGTAATAGTAATAGTAATGGTGCAATTGAATGTTAGATAATAGGATGGCAGGCTATTGTTGAGAGATTATGTATTATATAAACGAACGCCGTGTTTTATAAATCTCCCAACTCAATCAACTTAATCCATTCATTGTATCTTGTTCCCCTTTGTTTATTCTACAAGATAAGGCGTCATATAACTATCTATGATACTTTTCTTCCAAAATGGAGTTTTCAGCCCCCTCCCCCTCTCCCCCCAAGATTGGGGTTGATAGTGGCAAAAGCACATTTTTCTTCATTGACAACAGCACGGAAACACCTATAGAGTACTCAAGTTTATAAAATAAACACAGGGCACATGCATGGACTAGTGCTGACGAATGCTGGTGCGCAAAAGAAAGGTTGTATGCGCCACTGTAGCAAATGCTACCTTTGAGCGATCCATTTTCGACAGTTTGGCTGGAGTTGACCTTTTTGGTAGTGTAGCTCTTCTATTAAAACTGAGGGTACCGCTTTAAATGTAAGGCTTTAAACGATAGTCTTTTTCCTTGATTTAGGCCTTAAACGATAGTTCCTTCTTTTGGTCTACACATTGAAGAACAGTATAGATGATAAAGTAGTGCAGATTCGATACATACTCCTCCCCTTAGAGAATCTCCAAGACAGACGAAAAATAAGCTTATTTGTGTACAAGATACATAACATTATCTATGTGTGGTATTATTCGATGCGCATTTCAGTTCTGCACCAAGTTCCGTGGCTAATATAACTCTATTTAGAACTGTTCGACAATGTTTTTGCCTAAAGATCG
This sequence comes from Mucor velutinosus, assembly GCF_035048745.1. NCBI lineage: Eukaryota > Fungi > Mucoromycota > Mucoromycetes > Mucorales > Mucoraceae > Mucor > Mucor velutinosus. The sequence continues at coordinate 15,377 of NW_027041900.1, read as the reverse complement.
TAAAATACAGAGTTTTTAAGTAAAATCATGAAGGGAGCGTATATTTGTAACTTGAACTGTTTACATAAAAGTAGATCCAACGTAGAGCTATTCAATGGTTTTTGTTTTATTCAAATACTACACGTCTTTCCTGAGATATGACAAAAAAATGTAATCTTGCAAAATCATCGATCTTTATGCAAACTTTGCCTGTGATAGCAAGGCAAAAATCTGGATAGCAATTTCTTTCGATGTACAAAATTGGCGATATCTCGTGATAGAACCATACTAGAGCTTTGAATCAGGGCTTGTTCGATAGGCTCTTGTCTGTTCTACACTATGATGAGTATTGCAAGTAAAGCTCTGATGACAGAAACCTGGTAATCTGTCAAAAACAGCCAAAAAATCGCAAAAACTATTCTATCAAAAACCAGCCTAATAACGTCGGCCAAAACACTTAAAATTGGTATCATTAGATTTTCCTTTAAATTCTACTCCAAGCTTTATTTAGCTGGAAAGCAATGTTATTATCAGAATCGCATGATATTAAGGTTGAACGATTTCAGAAATCCATGAATCCTCATTTTGAGTATTATGGAGGTTGGGCTATTGATAGTTTAAAATACCGCTTTTTTTTTTTTTGGTATGTAGCTCAATTCAAACGTAAATTCGCTACCCTTGTCAAATACAACCTCTTAATTACATGTAACGGATTAATAGGTAAGGTGTTGGCGAACCTCATGGTGAAAATTGCTAATTCATATCTTGCTTTGCTGCCTTGTAGCAAGCTATCAAATTCTAGTACTTACCTTGCGGTACATTGATAACAGTGACGTCTTTTAGCCTCAACCTTTTATTAGCATTTTTTTCCTTTTTTCGTTTATATATATACATATACTATACTTCGCAAGCTCTCTACTCATGAAACAACGCTACCTTTGTGAATAGAATTGAAGCAAGTATAACTGACAGTTATGCAATAGACGTAAGATACAATGTTAACGCGTTTTATACCGTGGTTTTACTTGCAATAACTCTACTAGGGATCTATTTCTGATCTTTTGCTGTGCACTGGCTGCACACTTGGCGGTGGCTGCTTTGATGTTATATCGTTGCTTCGGTGGTTCTTCTCTGATGTTTGCTTATCCTGTGGTCTGTTGTCTCTGATGTATGCTGGTTCTCTGGTCTGTCTCTGGTCGTGATGCTGTGGTAAGAAGTGGTAAGTATCTTTTTTTTTCTTGCGGTCGCAATGATATAAACTTCTTTGAACGTTTGTACTACTGCTTCCTTTCCCGCGATAATGCATTCATGCTGTTTGCTTTATTGCCTTTTTTTTCTTTTTTGCTGGCTGTGATATGATCAGCTCAACAAATACTTGCAATGTTGTTGCTTTGTATTTACGAACAACAAGCATGACACACTGCTATATAATTGTATTACCCTTCTTGTGATACTATGTTATATAGCTGTGGATTGTTGTTTGTGTTGCCTCTGTCGCTTCACATGAAAACAACATTGGTCTTCATGTTGTATTACAACACTTATACTGCTGCTACTGTTGCTCCTGCAATTGTGCGCAATTGTGTTCTTTTACATCATCAGACTGTTATCATGCACATTGCTCATGTATATATTTTTGTTGCAATAACAAGAATATAATAACGTGAACATTCTTAATTTTTTATTCATAACGTACTATACTTCTATAGTATTATTATGTTCGCTTCTTTTATTATTATGTTTCTTTGAAGCATACCTTTTTTTTACGTTGCGTGGATGTGCCTATCGCTGAAGCTCAACAAGACTCTATCCGAGGCTAGGAGGTGGATAGGCTGCCTCCACTTGGTTATCGCTACTTACTTTAGTGATGATTGAGGGTCTCAATGCCAGTATTTAAAGCTAGGTGGTGTAAGTAAGGCATGCTCTAGCACCTGAGGGAAGTTTGATGATAGCAGCGGCTATATTGCTATTATAACGGCGCTTAAAATTTTGCCTCACATCAAAACCGGGGGAAACCCTCGCAATTTTTTTTTTAGGTCAGCGGAGTTTTCAAGCAATTTGATTGGCTCGGAGGATGAGGCACCAAAGGGTTTTAGTTAGTTGATCTTCTATTGATCTGTCATTTAACACTATATTGTTTTTGTAATAAAAGGGTATCTAAACTGTTACAATTTAAGTTCTTTTATATATTCTAAGGCAAGACAAGGTGCAACCATTTGATCTAGCATCCATTAAACACTTTCATATGAGGGATGTATCTTAAATTTATTTTATAGTAAAAAAAAAAAAAAAAAAAAGCTTGTGTAATAGTGTGTGCTATACAGCAATATACTAGGCACAGGGTTCTCCCAGCAGTATCAAATGCCCCAACAAACACGCATTGTTTATCATCAATTTCCTACAAGCTTCAGTTTCGTGGGTTGCTCTCTTTTACCTCATACCAAAGATTTTGGACATAGCACAATAGTATTTTTGGCTTCAAGATTTGGGCCATATAAATTCAAGTTTTGAAATACTAGTGCTAGAGCATTGAAAGTAGCATGTTGCTATAACCAAATGTTGATAAAAAGAAAATAATAATAATAATAATAGTAATAGTAATAGTAATAGTAATAGTAATAGTAATAGTAATGGTGCAATTGAATGTTAGATAATAGGATGGCAGGCTATTGTTGAGAGATTATGTATTATATAAACGAACGCCGTGTTTTATAAATCTCCCAACTCAATCAACTTAATCCATTCATTGTATCTTGTTCCCCTTTGTTTATTCTACAAGATAAGGCGTCATATAACTATCTATGATACTTTTCTTCCAAAATGGAGTTTTCAGCCCCCTCCCCCTCTCCCCCCAAGATTGGGGTTGATAGTGGCAAAAGCACATTTTTCTTCATTGACAACAGCACGGAAACACCTATAGAGTACTCAAGTTTATAAAATAAACACAGGGCACATGCATGGACTAGTGCTGACGAATGCTGGTGCGCAAAAGAAAGGTTGTATGCGCCACTGTAGCAAATGCTACCTTTGAGCGATCCATTTTCGACAGTTTGGCTGGAGTTGACCTTTTTGGTAGTGTAGCTCTTCTATTAAAACTGAGGGTACCGCTTTAAATGTAAGGCTTTAAACGATAGTCTTTTTCCTTGATTTAGGCCTTAAACGATAGTTCCTTCTTTTTGGTCTACACATTGAAGAACAGTATAGATGATAAAGTAGTGCAGATTCGATACATACTCCTCCCCTTAGAGAATCTCCAAGACAGACGAAAAATAAGCTTATTTGTGTACAAGATACATAACATTATCTATGTGTGGTATTATTCGATGCGCATTTCAGTTCTGCACCAAGTTCCGTGGCTAATATAACTCTATTTAGAACTGTTCGACAATGTTTTTGCCTAAAGATCGTAAAATACAGAGTTTTTAAGTAAAATCATGAAGGGAGCGTATATTTGTAACTTGAACTGTTTACATAAAAGTAGATCCAACGTAGAGCTATTCAATGGTTTTTGTTTTATTCAAATACTACACGTCTTTCCTGAGATATGACAAAAAAATGTAATCTTGCAAAATCATCGATCTTTATGCAAACTTTGCCTGTGATAGCAAGGCAAAAATCTGGATAGCAATTTCTTTCGATGTACAAAATTGGCGATATCTCGTGATAGAACCATACTAGAGCTTTGAATCAGGGCTTGTTCGATAGGCTCTTGTCTGTTCTACACTATGATGAGTATTGCAAGTAAAGCTCTGATGACAGAAACCTGGTAATCTGTCAAAAACAGCCAAAAAATCGCAAAAACTATTCTATCAAAAACCAGCCTAATAACGTCGGCCAAAACACTTAAAATTGGTATCATTAGATTTTCCTTTAAATTCTACTCCAAGCTTTATTTAGCTGGAAAGCAATGTTATTATCAGAATCGCATGATATTAAGGTTGAACGATTTCAGAAATCCATGAATCCTCATTTTGAGTATTATGGAGGTTGGGCTATTGATAGTTTAAAATACCGCTTTTTTTTTTTTTGGTATGTAGCTCAATTCAAACGTAAATTCGCTACCCTTGTCAAATACAACCTCTTAATTACATGTAACGGATTAATAGGTAAGGTGTTGGCGAACCTCATGGTGAAAATTGCTAATTCATATCTTGCTTTGCTGCCTTGTAGCAAGCTATCAAATTCTAGTACTTACCTTGCGGTACATTGATAACAGTGACGTCTTTTAGCCTCAACCTTTTATTAGCATTTTTTTCCTTTTTTCGTTTATATATATACATATACTATACTTCGCAAGCTCTCTACTCATGAAACAACGCTACCTTTGTGAATAGAATTGAAGCAAGTATAACTGACAGTTATGCAATAGACGTAAGATACAATGTTAACGCGTTTTATACCGTGGTTTTACTTGCAATAACTCTACTAGGGATCTATTTCTGATCTTTTGCTGTGCACTGGCTGCACACTTGGCGGTGGCTGCTTTGATGTTATATCGTTGCTTCGGTGGTTCTTCTCTGATGTTTGCTTATCCTGTGGTCTGTTGTCTCTGATGTATGCTGGTTCTCTGGTCTGTCTCTGGTCGTGATGCTGTGGTAAGAAGTGGTAAGTATCTTTTTTTTTCTTGCGGTCGCAATGATATAAACTTCTTTGAACGTTTGTACTACTGCTTCCTTTCCCGCGATAATGCATTCATGCTGTTTGCTTTATTGCCTTTTTTTTCTTTTTTGCTGGCTGTGATATGATCAGCTCAACAAATACTTGCAATGTTGTTGCTTTGTATTTACGAACAACAAGCATGACACACTGCTATATAATTGTATTACCCTTCTTGTGATACTATGTTATATAGCTGTGGATTGTTGTTTGTGTTGCCTCTGTCGCTTCACATGAAAACAACATTGGTCTTCATGTTGTATTACAACACTTATACTGCTGCTACTGTTGCTCCTGCAATTGTGCGCAATTGTGTTCTTTTACATCATCAGACTGTTATCATGCACATTGCTCATGTATATATTTTTGTTGCAATAACAAGAATATAATAACGTGAACATTCTTAATTTTTTATTCATAACGTACTATACTTCTATAGTATTATTATGTTCGCTTCTTTTATTATTATGTTTCTTTGAAGCATACCTTTTTTTTACGTTGCGTGGATGTGCCTATCGCTGAAGCTCAACAAGACTCTATCCGAGGCTAGGAGGTGGATAGGCTGCCTCCACTTGGTTATCGCTACTTACTTTAGTGATGATTGAGGGTCTCAATGCCAGTATTTAAAGCTAGGTGGTGTAAGTAAGGCATGCTCTAGCACCTGAGGGAAGTTTGATGATAGCAGCGGCTATATTGCTATTATAACGGCGCTTAAAATTTTGCCTCACATCAAAACCGGGGGAAACCCTCGCAATTTTTTTTTTAGGTCAGCGGAGTTTTCAAGCAATTTGATTGGCTCGGAGGATGAGGCACCAAAGGGTTTTAGTTAGTTGATCTTCTATTGATCTGTCATTTAACACTATATTGTTTTTGTAATAAAAGGGTATCTAAACTGTTACAATTTAAGTTCTTTTATATATTCTAAGGCAAGACAAGGTGCAACCATTTGATCTAGCATCCATTAAACACTTTCATATGAGGGATGTATCTTAAATTTATTTTATAGTAAAAAAAAAAAAAAAAAAAAAGCTTGTGTAATAGTGTGTGCTATACAGCAATATACTAGGCACAGGGTTCTCCCAGCAGTATCAAATGCCCCAACAAACACGCATTGTTTATCATCAATTTCCTACAAGCTTCAGTTTCGTGGGTTGCTCTCTTTTACCTCATACCAAAGATTTTGGACATAGCACAATAGTATTTTTGGCTTCAAGATTTGGGCCATATAAATTCAAGTTTTGAAATACTAGTGCTAGAGCATTGAAAGTAGCATGTTGCTATAACCAAATGTTGATAAAAAGAAAATAATAATAATAATAATAGTAATAGTAATAGTAATAGTAATAGTAATAGTAATAGTAATGGTGCAATTGAATGTTAGATAATAGGATGGCAGGCTATTGTTGAGAGATTATGTATTATATAAACGAACGCCGTGTTTTATAAATCTCCCAACTCAATCAACTTAATCCATTCATTGTATCTTGTTCCCCTTTGTTTATTCTACAAGATAAGGCGTCATATAACTATCTATGATACTTTTCTTCCAAAATGGAGTTTTCAGCCCCCTCCCCCTCTCCCCCCAAGATTGGGGTTGATAGTGGCAAAAGCACATTTTTCTTCATTGACAACAGCACGGAAACACCTATAGAGTACTCAAGTTTATAAAATAAACACAGGGCACATGCATGGACTAGTGCTGACGAATGCTGGTGCGCAAAAGAAAGGTTGTATGCGCCACTGTAGCAAATGCTACCTTTGAGCGATCCATTTTCGACAGTTTGGCTGGAGTTGACCTTTTTGGTAGTGTAGCTCTTCTATTAAAACTGAGGGTACCGCTTTAAATGTAAGGCTTTAAACGATAGTCTTTTTCCTTGATTTAGGCCTTAAACGATAGTTCCTTCTTTTTGGTCTACACATTGAAGAACAGTATAGATGATAAAGTAGTGCAGATTCGATACATACTCCTCCCCTTAGAGAATCTCCAAGACAGACGAAAAATAAGCTTATTTGTGTACAAGATACATAACATTATCTATGTGTGGTATTATTCGATGCGCATTTCAGTTCTGCACCAAGTTCCGTGGCTAATATAACTCTATTTAGAACTGTTCGACAATGTTTTTGCCTAAAGATCGTAAAATACAGAGTTTTTAAGTAAAATCATGAAGGGAGCGTATATTTGTAACTTGAACTGTTTACATAAAAGTAGATCCAACGTAGAGCTATTCAATGGTTTTTGTTTTATTCAAATACTACACGTCTTTCCTGAGATATGACAAAAAAATGTAATCTTGCAAAATCATCGATCTTTATGCAAACTTTGCCTGTGATAGCAAGGCAAAAATCTGGATAGCAATTTCTTTCGATGTACAAAATTGGCGATATCTCGTGATAGAACCATACTAGAGCTTTGAATCAGGGCTTGTTCGATAGGCTCTTGTCTGTTCTACACTATGATGAGTATTGCAAGTAAAGCTCTGATGACAGAAACCTGGTAATCTGTCAAAAACAGCCAAAAAATCGCAAAAACTATTCTATCAAAAACCAGCCTAATAACGTCGGCCAAAACACTTAAAATTGGTATCATTAGATTTTCCTTTAAATTCTACTCCAAGCTTTATTTAGCTGGAAAGCAATGTTATTATCAGAATCGCATGATATTAAGGTTGAACGATTTCAGAAATCCATGAATCCTCATTTTGAGTATTATGGAGGTTGGGCTATTGATAGTTTAAAATACCGCTTTTTTTTTTTTTGGTATGTAGCTCAATTCAAACGTAAATTCGCTACCCTTGTCAAATACAACCTCTTAATTACATGTAACGGATTAATAGGTAAGGTGTTGGCGAACCTCATGGTGAAAATTGCTAATTCATATCTTGCTTTGCTGCCTTGTAGCAAGCTATCAAATTCTAGTACTTACCTTGCGGTACATTGATAACAGTGACGTCTTTTAGCCTCAACCTTTTATTAGCATTTTTTTCCTTTTTTCGTTTATATATATACATATACTATACTTCGCAAGCTCTCTACTCATGAAACAACGCTACCTTTGTGAATAGAATTGAAGCAAGTATAACTGACAGTTATGCAATAGACGTAAGATACAATGTTAACGCGTTTTATACCGTGGTTTTACTTGCAATAACTCTACTAGGGATCTATTTCTGATCTTTTGCTGTGCACTGGCTGCACACTTGGCGGTGGCTGCTTTGATGTTATATCGTTGCTTCGGTGGTTCTTCTCTGATGTTTGCTTATCCTGTGGTCTGTTGTCTCTGATGTATGCTGGTTCTCTGGTCTGTCTCTGGTCGTGATGCTGTGGTAAGAAGTGGTAAGTATCTTTTTTTTTCTTGCGGTCGCAATGATATAAACTTCTTTGAACGTTTGTACTACTGCTTCCTTTCCCGCGATAATGCATTCATGCTGTTTGCTTTATTGCCTTTTTTTTCTTTTTTGCTGGCTGTGATATGATCAGCTCAACAAATACTTGCAATGTTGTTGCTTTGTATTTACGAACAACAAGCATGACACACTGCTATATAATTGTATTACCCTTCTTGTGATACTATGTTATATAGCTGTGGATTGTTGTTTGTGTTGCCTCTGTCGCTTCACATGAAAACAACATTGGTCTTCATGTTGTATTACAACACTTATACTGCTGCTACTGTTGCTCCTGCAATTGTGCGCAATTGTGTTCTTTTACATCATCAGACTGTTATCATGCACATTGCTCATGTATATATTTTTGTTGCAATAACAAGAATATAATAACGTGAACATTCTTAATTTTTTATTCATAACGTACTATACTTCTATAGTATTATTATGTTCGCTTCTTTTATTATTATGTTTCTTTGAAGCATACCTTTTTTTTACGTTGCGTGGATGTGCCTATCGCTGAAGCTCAACAAGACTCTATCCGAGGCTAGGAGGTGGATAGGCTGCCTCCACTTGGTTATCGCTACTTACTTTAGTGATGATTGAGGGTCTCAATGCCAGTATTTAAAGCTAGGTGGTGTAAGTAAGGCATGCTCTAGCACCTGAGGGAAGTTTGATGATAGCAGCGGCTATATTGCTATTATAACGGCGCTTAAAATTTTGCCTCACATCAAAACCGGGGGAAACCCTCGCAATTTTTTTTTAGGTCAGCGGAGTTTTCAAGCAATTTGATTGGCTCGGAGGATGAGGCACCAAAGGGTTTTAGTTAGTTGATCTTCTATTGATCTGTCATTTAACACTATATTGTTTTTGTAATAAAAGGGTATCTAAACTGTTACAATTTAAGTTCTTTTATATATTCTAAGGCAAGACAAGGTGCAACCATTTGATCTAGCATCCATTAAACACTTTCATATGAGGGATGTATCTTAAATTTATTTTATAGTAAAAAAAAAAAAAAAAAAAAAAAGCTTGTGTAATAGTGTGTGCTATACAGCAATATACTAGGCACAGGGTTCTCCCAGCAGTATCAAATGCCCCAACAAACACGCATTGTTTATCATCAATTTCCTACAAGCTTCAGTTTCGTGGGTTGCTCTCTTTTACCTCATACCAAAGATTTTGGACATAGCACAATAGTATTTTTGGCTTCAAGATTTGGGCCATATAAATTCAAGTTTTGAAATACTAGTGCTAGAGCATTGAAAGTAGCATGTTGCTATAACCAAATGTTGATAAAAAGAAAATAATAATAATAATAATAGTAATAGTAATAGTAATAGTAATAGTAATAGTAATAGTAATGGTGCAATTGAATGTTAGATAATAGGATGGCAGGCTATTGTTGAGAGATTATGTATTATATAAACGAACGCCGTGTTTTATAAATCTCCCAACTCAATCAACTTAATCCATTCATTGTATCTTGTTCCCCTTTGTTTATTCTACAAGATAAGGCGTCATATAACTATCTATGATACTTTTCTTCCAAAATGGAGTTTTCAGCCCCCTCCCCCTCTCCCCCCAAGATTGGGGTTGATAGTGGCAAAAGCACATTTTTCTTCATTGACAACAGCACGGAAACACCTATAGAGTACTCAAGTTTATAAAATAAACACAGGGCACATGCATGGACTAGTGCTGACGAATGCTGGTGCGCAAAAGAAAGGTTGTATGCGCCACTGTAGCAAATGCTACCTTTGAGCGATCCATTTTCGACAGTTTGGCTGGAGTTGACCTTTTTGGTAGTGTAGCTCTTCTATTAAAACTGAGGGTACCGCTTTAAATGTAAGGCTTTAAACGATAGTCTTTTTCCTTGATTTAGGCCTTAAACGATAGTTCCTTCTTTTTGGTCTACACATTGAAGAACAGTATAGATGATAAAGTAGTGCAGATTCGATACATACTCCTCCCCTTAGAGAATCTCCAAGACAGACGAAAAATAAGCTTATTTGTGTACAAGATACATAACATTATCTATGTGTGGTATTATTCGATGCGCATTTCAGTTCTGCACCAAGTTCCGTGGCTAATATAACTCTATTTAGAACTGTTCGACAATGTTTTTGCCTAAAGATCGTAAAATACAGAGTTTTTAAGTAAAATCATGAAGGGAGCGTATATTTGTAACTTGAACTGTTTACATAAAAGTAGATCCAACGTAGAGCTATTCAATGGTTTTTGTTTTATTCAAATACTACACGTCTTTCCTGAGATATGACAAAAAAATGTAATCTTGCAAAATCATCGATCTTTATGCAAACTTTGCCTGTGATAGCAAGGCAAAAATCTGGATAGCAATTTCTTTCGATGTACAAAATTGGCGATATCTCGTGATAGAACCATACTAGAGCTTTGAATCAGGGCTTGTTCGATAGGCTCTTGTCTGTTCTACACTATGATGAGTATTGCAAGTAAAGCTCTGATGACAGAAACCTGGTAATCTGTCAAAAACAGCCAAAAAATCGCAAAAACTATTCTATCAAAAACCAGCCTAATAACGTCGGCCAAAACACTTAAAATTGGTATCATTAGATTTTCCTTTAAATTCTACTCCAAGCTTTATTTAGCTGGAAAGCAATGTTATTATCAGAATCGCATGATATTAAGGTTGAACGATTTCAGAAATCCATGAATCCTCATTTTGAGTATTATGGAGGTTGGGCTATTGATAGTTTAAAATACCGCTTTTTTTTTTTTTGGTATGTAGCTCAATTCAAACGTAAATTCGCTACCCTTGTCAAATACAACCTCTTAATTACATGTAACGGATTAATAGGTAAGGTGTTGGCGAACCTCATGGTGAAAATTGCTAATTCATATCTTGCTTTGCTGCCTTGTAGCAAGCTATCAAATTCTAGTACTTACCTTGCGGTACATTGATAACAGTGACGTCTTTTAGCCTCAACCTTTTATTAGCATTTTTTCCTTTTTTCGTTTATATATATACATATACTATACTTCGCAAGCTCTCTACTCATGAAACAACGCTACCTTTGTGAATAGAATTGAAGCAAGTATAACTGACAGTTATGCAATAGACGTAAGATACAATGTTAACGCGTTTTATACCGTGGTTTTACTTGCAATAACTCTACTAGGGATCTATTTCTGATCTTTTGCTGTGCACTGGCTGCACACTTGGCGGTGGCTGCTTTGATGTTATATCGTTGCTTCGGTGGTTCTTCTCTGATGTTTGCTTATCCTGTGGTCTGTTGTCTCTGATGTATGCTGGTTCTCTGGTCTGTCTCTGGTCGTGATGCTGTGGTAAGAAGTGGTAAGTATCTTTTTTTTTCTTGCGGTCGCAATGATATAAACTTCTTTGAACGTTTGTACTACTGCTTCCTTTCCCGCGATAATGCATTCATGCTGTTTGCTTTATTGCCTTTTTTTTCTTTTTTGCTGGCTGTGATATGATCAGCTCAACAAATACTTGCAATGTTGTTGCTTTGTATTTACGAACAACAAGCATGACACACTGCTATATAATTGTATTACCCTTCTTGTGATACTATGTTATATAGCTGTGGATTGTTGTTTGTGTTGCCTCTGTCGCTTCACATGAAAACAACATTGGTCTTCATGTTGTATTACAACACTTATACTGCTGCTACTGTTGCTCCTGCAATTGTGCGCAATTGTGTTCTTTTACATCATCAGACTGTTATCATGCACATTGCTCATGTATATATTTTTGTTGCAATAACAAGAATATAATAACGTGAACATTCTTAATTTTTTATTCATAACGTACTATACTTCTATAGTATTATTATGTTCGCTTCTTTTATTATTATGTTTCTTTGAAGCATACCTTTTTTTTACGTTGCGTGGATGTGCCTATCGCTGAAGCTCAACAAGACTCTATCCGAGGCTAGGAGGTGGATAGGCTGCCTCCACTTGGTTATCGCTACTTACTTTAGTGATGATTGAGGGTCTCAATGCCAGTATTTAAAGCTAGGTGGTGTAAGTAAGGCATGCTCTAGCACCTGAGGGAAGTTTGATGATAGCAGCGGCTATATTGCTATTATAACGGCGCTTAAAATTTTGCCTCACATCAAAACCGGGGGAAACCCTCGCAATTTTTTTTTTAGGTCAGCGGAGTTTTCAAGCAATTTGATTGGCTCGGAGGATGAGGCACCAAAGGGTTTTAGTTAGTTGATCTTCTATTGATCTGTCATTTAACACTATATTGTTTTTGTAATAAAAGGGTATCTAAACTGTTACAATTTAAGTTCTTTTATATATTCTAAGGCAAGACAAGGTGCAACCATTTGATCTAGCATCCATTAAACACTTTCATATGAGGGATGTATCTTAAATTTATTTTATAGTAAAAAAAAAAAAAAAAAAAAAGCTTGTGTAATAGTGTGTGCTATACAGCAATATACTAGGCACAGGGTTCTCCCAGCAGTATCAAATGCCCCAACAAACACGCATTGTTTATCATCAATTTCCTACAAGCTTCAGTTTCGTGGGTTGCTCTCTTTTACCTCATACCAAAGATTTTGGACATAGCACAATAGTATTTTTGGCTTCAAGATTTGGGCCATATAAATTCAAGTTTTGAAATACTAGTGCTAGAGCATTGAAAGTAGCATGTTGCTATAACCAAATGTTGATAAAAAGAAAATAATAATAATAATAATAGTAATAGTAATAGTAATAGTAATAGTAATGTAATAGTAATGGTGCAATTGAATGTTAGATAATAGGATGGCAGGCTATTGTTGAGAGATTATGTATTATATAAACGAACGCCGTGTTTTATAAATCTCCCAACTCAATCAACTTAATCCATTCATTGTATCTTGTTCCCCTTTGTTTATTCTACAAGATAAGGCGTCATATAACTATCTATGATACTTTTCTTCCAAAATGGAGTTTTCAGCCCCCTCCCCCTCTCCCCCAAGATTGGGGTTGATAGTGGCAAAAGCACATTTTTCTTCATTGACAACAGCACGGAAACACCCTATAGAGTACTCAAGTTTATAAAATAAACACAGGGCACATGCATGGACTAGTGCTGACGAATGCTGGTGCGCAAAGAAAGGTTGTATGCGCCACTGTAGCAAATGCTACCTTTGAGCGATCCATTTTCGACAGTTTGGCTGGAGTTGACCTTTTTGGTAGTGTAGCTCTTCTATTAAAACTGAGGGTACCGCTTTAAATGTAAGGCTTTAAACGATAGTCTTTTTCCTTGATTTAGGCCTTAAACGATAGTTCCTTCTTTTTGGTCTACACATTGAAGAACAGTATAGATGATAAAGTAGTGCAGATTCGATACATACTCCTCCCCTTAGAGAATCTCCAAGACAGACGAAAAATAAGCTTATTTGTGTACAAGATACATAACATTATCTATGTGTGGTATTATTCGATGCGCATTTCAGTTCTGCACCAAGTTCCGTGGCTAATATAACTCTATTTAGAACTGTTCGACAATGTTTTTGCCTAAAGATCGTAAAATACAGAGTTTTTAAGTAAAATCATGAAGGGAGCGTATATTTGTAACTTGAACTGTTTACATAAAAGTAGATCCAACGTAGAGCTATTCAATGGTTTTTGTTTTATTCAAATACTACACGTCTTTCCTGAGATATGACAAAAAAATGTAATCTTGCAAAATCATCGATCTTTATGCAAACTTTGCCTGTGATAGCAAGGCAAAAATCTGGATAGCAATTTCTTTCGATGTACAAAATTGGCGATATCTCGTGATAGAACCATACTAGAGCTTTGAATCAGGGCTTGTTCGATAGGCTCTTGTCTGTTCTACACTATGATGAGTATTGCAAGTAAAGCTCTGATGACAGAAACCTGGTAATCTGTCAAAAACAGCCAAAAAATCGCAAAAACTATTCTATCAAAAACCAGCCTAATAACGTCGGCCAAAACACTTAAAATTGGTATCATTAGATTTTCCTTTAAATTCTACTCCAAGCTTTATTTAGCTGGAAAGCAATGTTATTATCAGAATCGCATGATATTAAGGTTGAACGATTTCAGAAATCCATGAATCCTCATTTTGAGTATTATGGAGGTTGGCTATTGATAGTTTAAAATACCGCTTTTTTTTTTTTTTGGTATGTAGCTCAATTCAAACGTAAATTCGCTACCCTTGTCAAATACAACCTCTTAATTACATGTAACGGATTAATAGGTAAGGTGTTGGCGAACCTCATGGTGAAAATTGCTAATTCATATCTTGCTTTGCTGCCTTGTAGCAAGCTATCAAATTCTAGTACTTACCTTGCGGTACATTGATAACAGTGACGTCTAGCCTCAACCTTTTATTAGCATTTTTTTCCTTTTTTCGTTTATATATATACATATACTATACTTCGCAAGCTCTCTACTCATGAAACAACGCTACCTTTGTGAATAGAATTGAAGCAAGTATAACTGACAGTTATGCAATAGACGTAAGATACAATGTTAACGCGTTTTTATACCGTGGTTTTACTTGCAATAACTCTACTAGGGATCTATTCTGATCTTTTGCTGTGCACTGGCTGCACACTTGGCGGTGGCTGCTTTGATGTTATATCGTTGCTTCGGTGGTTCTTCTCTGATGTTTGCTTATCCTGTGGTCTGTTGTCTCTGATGTATGCTGGTTCTCTGGTCTGTCTCTGTCGTGATGCTGTGGTAAGAAGTGGTAAGTATCTTTTTTTTTCTTGCGGTCGCAATGATATAAACTTCTTTGAACGTTTGTACTACTGCTTCCTTTCCCGCGATAATGCATTCATGCTGTTTGCTTTATTGCCTTTTTTTTCTTTTTTGCTGGCTGTGATATGATCAGCTCAACAATACTTGCAATGTTGTTGCTTTGTATTTACGAACAACAAGCATGACACACTGCTATATAATTGTATTACCCTTCTTGTGATACTATGTTATATAGCTGTGGATTGTTGTTTGTGTTGCCTCTGTCGCTTCACATGAAAACAACATTGGTCTTCATGTTGTATTACAACACTTATACTGCTGCTACTGTTGCTCCTGCAATTGTGCGCAATTGTGTTCTTTTACATCATCAGACTGTTATCATGCACATTGCTCATGTATATATTTTTTGTGTGCAATAACAAGAATATAATACGTGAACATTCTTAATTTTTTATTCATAACGTACTATACTTCTATAGTATTATTATGTTCGCTTCTTTTATTATTATGTTTCTTTGAAGCATACCTTTTTTACGTTGCGTGGATGTGCCTATCGCTGAAGCTCAACAAGACTCTATCCGAGGCTAGGAGGTGGATAGGCTGCCTCCACTTGGTTATCGCTACTTA